>NC_031675.1:2898322-2905903 GCF_000149555.1 Fusarium verticillioides 7600 | reverse complement strand
AGCGCGCGCCATGAGGATCCCTTGAGAACGCCCGAGCGTACTTTACATGGCGAGACTCACCCACCCATTCCCGCGCGGGTCGCCGATTCCGAGTCAAGAGAAGGAATGCGTCAAATCTCAATGCGCCCACAGAGCAGTTTCTCGCGTCGGTTGCCGCCGCAGACATACCTATTCCCAGTATCGAGGAGCCTCGTGTACTTGACGAGGAGATGACAGAGACACTATACCCGATGTCACATTTCAGCAACATGGACGATATACCCTTCACACCCCACGGTGGTTCCGAGCGCATGTTTTCGCTTCCAAAAACTCCTGCTCCAGACCTGTTACCAACTTTGGCCCCTAAACAATATCCAAACTGGTCCATCGATTCGACTCTCAGTAGCCTCGAATCTAGTCCCGATTATGAGTCCAGCCGGCCTTCGACAGCCCATTCGACACACACAAGTGCTTCCCTGCTGAGCTACTTTTCTATCAGCTCTGAGGATTTGAGTCAATGCATCAGCCCAGATAATGAACACGCAGATCTTGCGAACGAGCTATCAAATGCCGACGACAATAGTAAAACTCTCAAGCCTGCCAAAACGGAGGTTCCTCGAGATACCATTCGAAGGGCACCCTGGACGAAACCCATGAATCAGCACCTATGGTCTACCTATATGATGTACTTGCAAGACCCCAAGGTCACACCCTTCCGTATCGGGAAGAGCGGCATCCCTCCCCATGGAGTCTGCTTGCGTGTGGCCCGAGAGGCGAGGAGGAGTTGGAAGGAGTCAAAGGCTCAGACAAATATTGATCTCAGAAGTGGGAGCATCACACCCACTCAAGGAGCCGCTGGCCCGTATGTTCAGTGGCCTCATACTTGTGCCGCCACTCGCGCCCAATTGCGGGAGCTTTGCAAGATGAACGCCAGGTCTAAGGCGCGGGGTTCACAATATTTAGCTCCCAGCCCTTCTCCATATAACAAATCCGCAGTTCGTTACTGGAATCGTCGGACAGTCGTCGGTCGCTCCCCCTCGGTCTTCTCAGGTCAAGATATGGCAATTTCATTGGCGGTTAGCACTTCTGATTCCATGCAACTGCAAGGTCCTCTGGCTCAATTAACAAATTCGCAACCTGAGCCTCAAATCGACGAACATTCGCTTCCTCCACCGAGTCGCGAGACGTTGGAGCCGGCTGAAATAAAGCACACACAACTTGCGTCTCCCTTTGGAGCGCGAAGCTACGGCCCCAGCTCGTCAAGCTCGCTACCCTCAAACTTCGTTGTGGATTCTAAGTTGCAGAGACAAACTCACACAGGCGGCCCGCGCCGCGCACTCATGTCTCCGGTCCGACTTACACGTAGCCGATCAACCCACAAGCGCCGGCCCAACCATCTGGAGGCTCGGAAGATTAAGCGACCCAGTCTCGGCTCCGACCTTTGGGTTGACCCAGCTTCAATCGTTGACCTATCAGCCACCAATGACCAGTTCGCAACGCCTCAGACCGAACCTGAGATAGACTCTGACGTTGTTGTCCCACGCAAGAATCTCCAACAGCTTTTCGAAGCTTCGCAGCCACTAGCTGCTCAGCAGCAAACGCTGGCTCCGCCAGTTGGAGACACGCCCCCCCGACTAGGCTCACCTTTCGCCCTGGGAGCATCTAGTTTTTCCTTTCCGAATCGCCTATCACATGGAGCTGCCAACGACCCTGACGCTCTTCGCCGGCCGTTCGCAACCGTCCAACAATCCAGCGAAAGCAACCATGGAGTTACCAGATCATCGCTAGCAAGCCGACTGGCGTATATCGACGAAAGACTTAAGGATTTCCGTCGTCGAGACCAACCACGTCGACGTTCTGAGTCACCGCTTTAACACATCTCATTTATGTTTTTCCTTTTCTTTGTACATTCAACAAGGTTATGTCACCTGACGAGTTTTATGAGTTCATGGATAGCGACACACACGCACACACACACTGATCATATTTTGTTGGGACCGCGACTCAACATTTGCATATGCATCTAGACAGCAGCAGTCTATCTGGCGATAGCCTTCATTTTCTGGTTTCCTTCTGCTTCTGAACTTTGCTTCACCTTTCTTTCCATACGCTGGGATTTCCCAGCACGCAGGCGGGCGTCTGGGCTCATTGCGTTTTCTATCTCGACAATCGCCCACCGACATAACTTGTCAATTTCCTTTCAATTCTTCCCACAACGGGATGATCTTTCAACAATTCATGATGATATGATGGAACGAACAGCATGCAGGCCAAACAGAGCCTTACGTTTGCCGTGTTATTTTTTACCCTTGCAATTGAGCAAGAAAGACATCGCCGTAAATGGAGATGTTGTGACGAGAGACACGATTGAGCTCCTTGTGGGTCCGAAACACGAAGAAGTATCAAGCTTGGACGAATGATGCAGTGGAATTTCATATCCATAGAACGAGCAACGATCTGAATGATGTCAAAACAAAATACTTTGCATAAATGAACCGTCCATCAAAAGTGAACGTAGATATTGTTCTGGAGTAAAGTGGAATGAGATAATTGATGAGTCAATGATGTTTGGTTATTCTCTTGTTATGATAGGATATCTTGTCGTTATGTACATTAAATACTATTTTACAAAGAATATTATCTTGCTCTCAAGACTCGCTTGAACTTTGGCCAACTCTCTCCAGGAGACCTGGCTAGATTGCGTATATATATAAAAATAAGAAAAGGAAAAACAAAGAACTGGTGGAACAGCCTGTATCGTCGTATGACGAAGGCCCATGTCACAGACATGAGGCGATATATAAAGGTCCTCGAGCTTCCTAGCCGAGAGGCAGCGGTGCGACTTTCCGGACGTGCTCGAGAACAGAGCTGGTTTAGCCCCCCTCGGGTACAGAAAATAATCAGGCTCTTTTTAGGTATGCTCACCACCAAGATGTGTCTCGTTCATTTCGCCGACATCTAATCCAGTTCTCGTCCTGTTTGATCTCGATGATCAAATTTTAAGTCAAGTTTCTGTGAGTTGTCTTGGGGCTGTTTGAGATCAATGGAGGAGCCATGATGGCGATCGAGCAGATCAGTTTCACACCCAGCCCCCTTGCGGGATTCATTCTCATCAGCCACTCTCTCTTTAGCAATGATTGTCTCCCTTCAAGTCTTGAGTGTACTTGAAATAGATCTTACATGCTTTATCGCTTTTGAAATCTCGTCATCGTCGTCCTCGCCGATATCTGAGTCTACTGGCCCGGAAAAGAGTGGTCTGGGCACGACATCGCGATATCTCCGGGTTGGGGCGCTCAGACCTGTGGATTCTGGCCCTGATTCCTTGACCGATGATTGGTAAACACGGCGGTGTTTTGTTGAGCCTGATTCGTGAGGGCATCGTCGCTCGCCGACGCTTGAGCGATGGGAGTGAAAGGAACATTGGCGGAACCCAAATGCGCGTTCATCATTGCGGAGGCGATTGGCTGGAATGCGCAGCTGTGGGTTCTTGAAGCGAATATCGAGACCTGAGAGCCGCATCTTTTCCATATGTATGTCATAGTCGCTTGCAAACTCCGGCAGCTCTTCTAGTAGATCACTGAAGCGGGTGGGTTCCGAAGTAGCAGATTCCTGAGGGTGGAAGGTGAGACGGGGCCCACCAGTGAAGGAGAAGGCGACCATGGCTACAGCCCATCTTCGAAGTCGGACAGCAGCGAGATCCTCGCATTCTGTGTAGAGGAAAGTAATGAGACCAGAGGGAACGTCCCAATCGCAGCGAAGGTAGAGGTCCTGAATGGAGTCCATGGCGAGGTCCTGGAGTCGATAGAGTCCAAGACGTGATGCAAAGAGGTGCAAGCGGATGAGAGACCAGTGGATATTTTGAGAAGCTTCAAGACCAGCATCGTATGCATTAGATATCATCTCATCAAGATGTGGACGAAACCGAAGACCGAGGTGAACCCAGTCAACAAACAGACCGAACATTGAGGATGATTCGCGAGGTAGCCATAACGAGATCGACTTTGAGCTTGAAGGATCACCAAAACGGTCGGCAAAGAAGGGCGAGGTTGCACATAACAGCCGCTTATTGACCTTGAAGCGCTGTTGCTTGGGGCCAATAAGTACAGTCGCCATTGGTTCAGGCGAAGGCTGCGAGGGTGATGGCATTGGCGAAGGCACCGACTTTTGTGAAGCGCTCGCAGTCAAACGGCTATGACTATCCTTGAAACGACCAAAGCCAGAGGGGCTAAAAAGAGGAACCATGATCGTCGTATATGTCTCTTGGAACAATTGGCAAGAGTGTTTTGAGAGTTTCAGTGAAGGACGAGACCCGAAAGGAAACAGAAGGAAGGGGGTAAGAAACAAATATAAAACCAAGTCAGTCTGTATGTAGAAGGAAAGTGCTGGGCCGGCCAGTTGATAGCAAAACAAAACGAGAAGAGAATTCGAAACAGAAGAGCCGTCACCAGGAGTGGCACATGGCAGGATTATCAAGTATCTGGGGGAAGAGAAAAAAGAGGTCCTCAGACAGAGCTCGCTTGAGCCCCTTGGCCAGGACGACCAGGAGCCTCGATAATCAGCCAATCGCATGTACATCATCAGCACCAAAGGCGGTCGCTAGTGGGTTTCAAGGCGATCATTTGGGGCATGTTCTAGCCCTCGAGGCAGCTAGCGTTCTGGGCATCCTCGTGGCGATACAGTGAGCAGAGAAGCCTATTGATCCAGAGGCCTTGGGCGTTTCAAAAGGACGGATCCAAAACGGGCCCCTTCGTGCGGATATTCCGTCCAGTCAGCGTGAGGACCCTTGCATCAGCTTCCATGTCCGTCACACTGGACCTGCGCACTGCAGATGCAGATGCATCTGTGCTGCACAGCGCTTCAGGCTATCATAGGTCGGACCATATAGCCCTCGGCCCCGCGCTGGCGCCTGGTCAGCCAGTTGAATATCGCGATGGAGATGGCAGAGGAGATGATGCTCAGCTTCACTTGTGGACGTTGTGCAAGTTAATCTCTTGTTCCTGCGTCAGCTCGTATCGGGCATCGGGGGTCTACAGTATTTTGCCATTATATGAAACCGAGGTTCTTCGGAGATCAGACGCACAAATGGATGCATAACAGCCGACGAGGGGGATACATGGTATCTCGAAGTGGCACAACGCCATTGAAAATGATAATGACCAGATTTAGAACAGAGTAAATAGCTCCACTAACCAGAATAAGCTCAAAGTTACTCTTTAAATGAGACGTTTCTTTGGTTTCGAACAAGGCTTTGTCTCTTCAGTGTTTGCGCAGGCCTCCGCTGAACATACCCGCCCCTGTCCGTGAACTTTCGCAACAGACTTTAAACGGGAGGAACCTAAGGTAGGTTCCATCCAGGTTAGCCGGGCGGCTGTCCAAGGCACGGTCTCGATTCTATCGCCCCTATCCTTTCCTTTTGGCTGAAACGCCTGTCGCCTGTCGCGGCCTGCTCAAGAAGTAAAACCTCTCGTGACTTGAAGTTATACCGAGTCATGAGTGGGCCCATCAATTCTTGTTAGTGATGTTGATTCTCTCTGCTGCGAAACATCTACAGCTTCAAGTAAAATACTCGAATATTCCACAGACGTTACTTTTGCGATTGCGCACAGCATTGCAACATTGCTTACAGCCTGAGCCTTCACCAAAAGTCGTCAACATCTTGAGGTATTATATTAATTATGTACAGCTGTTTGATGATACCTATTGACTCCAAAACCTTTTTTTTTTTTTTTCGCGTCGAGATCCCCAGTGCAATATGTACATGCTCATATGCCCCTAAGGATATTTTTTTCGACGTCTGTTTCGACCCAAGGTTATTTAGAAACTACTGCCCCCAGCCAAAAACCCAGTTGTCCTGGAAGCAACTCTGATGTCTTGCCCTCTCGAGATTCCCATTGGCCCTTTTGTCGATTTGGGGCAGCATCATTGTTTGTATTAATCGGCGTGCGTCAAAATGCTCATTTAACTCCGTCCCCAATGCACCCCAATCCTGATTTTCCTGTGCTTTCACATCCTGATGTCAGGGGTATCAAATCGTGTAATCCCAAACGCCATGCTCATGCTCGCGAATCTGTAAAATCAGGAGATAGTAGCCGGAATGTCGCCGTCGCTATCACTATCGCTATCACTGTCTGTTTCCGAATTGTCGTCGTCGTCAATTGGCATAGGATCATCGAGGGTTCCTCTCATCAAGGGTCTGGCTCGCTCTGCAGAACCAAGCACACCAGACTGGCCACCGATTGCGGCTGGTTTTGGTGGCGCATAACGGGGCTGAGCTGGGTTCAAGTATGCCGTAGGATCTGTGAGTTCCGCGGTTGCTGATGACCCCGAGAGCCCGCCCATTTCTGACATAGGAACCCTCTTCTCGGGACTTTCTTGAGTCCTGTTAGTCGCGTTCGATGACGGCAACTGGTCATCGCCGGTTCGTGCCCTCTTCCTTGAGCGAATATCGCCGTCAGATGCGGCTGTAGCCGGTGGAGTCGCGGTGCTACTTGGAGTCCCTATTAGTCGAGCCTCCTCAGCTTCAATCTCTCCTCGGGTTCGCCTCTCGCGAAGTCGGATACCGAATTTCTTGCGAGTGGTACTTTGCTTTGTGTTATATGAGTTTTTCAGACTGGCCAATTTTTTCGTTCTCTCTGGCTCGTCGAGAAGCAAAGCATCTTTCATTAGACCTCCGTATTTTTCTTCAGCACTCTTCATGATATCATTGAACCTCTTCAAATCTTCAGGGCTGAGGTGGGCGTATGGATCGCGACCCGAATCACGACTTGGAGTTCCAATAGGAGGCTGTGATATCGTTGAGTTGGCCCAGGTCGTTGGGGACAGCATCGACTGTAAAGGCACTTGGGTGTACGGGATGCGTGTAATTCCAGTAGAGGGGTCTGGCACAGGAGGCTGCGGATCCTCAGGACGAAGATGGACAAGCAACTTCCGCATCATTTCAGCAGTGGCGCGAGAGTGGTTTCCGCAGACGCTAGACTTCTCATGGTAGAGTAAACCACCACCACTGCCAAATCTGCAACCACAAAAGAGGCAGACGTCTCTCCCTACTACGTCATTTGCTTGAACTCTGTGGCAGGCGCTCTTCTTGTGGTGCTATTCGTTGTTAGACAAATCCAGTTGACTTATTTGAATTGGTAACTTACATAGTCGAGTGCCGCTTGAGAAGCACATGGCCAACCACACTTGCACCAAGTGATCGCTGCAAGTTCTGGCGTCAACTTCGCCGGAGTCTGAAACTTCGCTGGAGTTTGAGTCGCTGGTTTATTATCATATTGCATTGGCGCTGGGGGAGTTTGCGAAGCGAAGGGAGGAGTATGATATTGCGCTGCACTAAGTGTTGTGTTTGTTAGAGGCCCCATGGGCTGCGGCTGTGGCTGCACCGGCAACGAGTGCAAAGAAGGGATGACATGCTCATCATGCTCCTGGACGATATCCTTGACATCGTAGCCCAGCCGTTCTGCACGCGCCAACGCGTTGACAAGCTGCCGGGCTGGTATCGTCTCCAGGCGTCTTGCAAGGGCCCTGTCCAGAAACTGTGTACTAACCCGGAGGAAGTATCAAGTCTGCGAGCTCGTCAAAGTCACTGGCGTTGAGGTGACCCAA